>NC_140028.1:31226882-31264382 GCF_963513975.1 Fringilla coelebs
AAATGTTTTAACCTGGCACAAATGTCATGTGAGCAGCACATCCAAATCCAGGTTCAGTCTCTGAATAATCACAATAGTAATATTTTTACAGAGAGTAATTCAGAATCAAAGAAAAAACAAGACTGGAAGAGACATTCAAAATCACCCAGTCAGCTGTCAACCAATTATTACCATAATCACCCGTAAACCAGATCTCCAAGTGCTACATCCAGATACCACCTGAACACTTCCAGAGATGGTGCCTCCTTCACGTCCCTGTGCAGTCCATTCCAGTGCTATGACAACCCTTTCAGTGAAAAAACCCCAACTTTTCAATATCTAATCTGAACCTCCCCTGGCACAAACTAAGGTGATTTTTTCTCATCCTTTCACTTGAAATATTGCAGAAGAGATGAAGCACCACCTCACTGCATGTCCTTTCAGGTAATTGTAGTGAGCAATGAGGTCTTCTCTAAACCTCCTTTTCTCCTCACCAAACAGCCCCAGCTGCCTCAGCTGTTCCTTAGAAGACTTGTGCTCCAGATTCTTCCCCAGCTTTGTTGTGCTGCTCTGGACAGCAGCACCTCAATGTTCTCTTTGGAATGAGGGGCCTGAAACTGAACACAGTTCTAAAGTTGTGGCCTCACCAGTGCTGAGTTCTGCAGGACAATGGTTTTCCTAGTCCTGCTGGTCATACCAGTCTTCTCAGTAGCCCAGTGAAGGGACAGTAAAAGAATTGATAGCTCTAATATACACATCTGGCAGAAAAGGTTGCAATTTTCTAAGTAGGTACAGGAAAAGGAAAGCACTCCTGGTCATTGTTATATGTTCAACCAGTAAAAGTTAAATTTCCAAAATTATGCCAATAATTCTAAGTAAGGAACATCTAATAAATCTCAAGGGCTTCACTTTTATTTTGAGCCTTAATTACTCCCTCCAAGCTGCTATGGTCTCTTTTCTTTACAATGAGCATAAACTAGACAGATCCTGTCTTTTTCCCAGTCTGTACCTCAGGTTAGCTGAAGCCATTAATATCATTGTCTAGACGAGTCTCATACAAGCACAGGTTCTGTGCAGGTATCAGTGAGGCGTGTAAAAGCCATTTCTTATTAAAACAGTCACACAAATTCTGTCAAATGCTGGCACAGCATGTTCATGTTCTTTTGTCAAAATTATTGCAACATCACACCATTAATATTCTCATTAAACATGGTCTTTTTTTGTATTATACCACAGATAGTAACGAAACAATCAAATGTCATTATATGACATTATTTATATAATATATTCTATTATATGTGATTTGCTTTGGTAGCTTGTTTCAGAATTCCATTGAATTTTTTACTATATATCCTAAAACCTGATCAGGAGATCCAAAGGCATGCACTGAAAAAAAAATAGAGCTCAGTGCATAAACCTGACATCATAACATATTTTCTCATCTAATTCTGACCACAGGCAGTATTATATTGCACAGCTGAGATGTGACTCAACCTACAGCAAAAAAAATTATGATTTTTTTTTTAACTGCACCTGTGTCATCCAAATGCAGGAGAACTACACTTTTCTGAACACATAAAGCATAATCTGTACAAGTATATGTTATTTTCATCTTCTATACTTGCATTTGAGCGAGCCAGCTTGCACAGCTTTACCTTTGCTCAGCTCAAAGGCAGTGTAACTTGCATACAAATAAATCCTCCAGTAAAGGTGAGGATGCATAATGGAAGCAAAATATCATGTGCTTTCTCATTAGATTTCTGAATGACTTTCCTTATATGTCAAACAGTTCAAGTAACAGAAAAATTACTAACATAAATTCCTTTGAGAAACCAAACAGAAGAGCAAGAATTTCTCACACCTTTACTATATCTTTGAAAGAAAAGAACTGCTCTTGAGTTCCAGAGATAAGAGAACACCCTCTCTCAAGACAGAGAACAAACTTGATGAAATTTCACTTGTATCAAAGTGAAGGCAGAAATTAGAAATGAAATGTGAAAATATTAAGCAAGCAGTAAACACAAGAAATTGTTAAGAGCATAGAATTGATACAAGAAACTTAAGACAGCACACCTTGGGTTCCAGGACTAAGAAAAATAAGGGCTAGCTTTCAGGAGAAGAAATCCTATCCAAAAAAATAAAATCTTAATAGTTGCATAGGTGTATTAGTAAACAAACATGAGGGATAAATTCAACAGAAATTCTAATTGAAATTCTAAAAGAAGCAGGGGCATTCTTTATATCATAAAAATAAAATAATTGTAGAATAAGTTGCTTTCACCTGGTTGATCCTGCTCCTGCACTACCCTTTCTGTACTTTTTCAGTCTGTGTCCTTCTGTAAGCAAACACTGGGAAAAGTTATTTTGCTAAAAATATTACTTTTTTCTATGGTGGAGCCCTTTTAGTAAGTGGTTTAGTATAATATTTCAAGTCCACAGCTACACCAGGTCTACAAAAGCATTGGTGAAGTAGCATGAAGCTGAAATCTGGGGGATAAGAAAGAGGAGGAGCAAAGACAAAGGAGAAGACACAATCCAAACTGCTATCATATGGAAAACCACATTTCTGCTTCTACCAGACTGTAGCCACATGATGCAGAGCTACATCATCAATGGAGGTGACTTGAGCTTCCTCCTGTGCCTGAAGCTTCCCTGAAATTTAAGCATGGAAATTATTCAGTTCACCATTTGGATTGGCACTGTTTCTGTGAAGTCACAGAGAAGTATAATTGTAAGTGCAGACTAGGCAAATAGTGTGTGACAGAGCATCCATCACTGGTGAGCTTTCTTCTTCAGTCAACCAAGCACAGGTGATATGCATAGGGTGAAGTAATGCCAATGGACTTTCCAGAGTAGAAGAGCTAATAATTCAGCAGTGGGGGCAAATAACCACCTAGGAAAAAAAAAAAAAAAAAACCAAAAAAAAAACCCCACTGAATCCTCTCTGTTTCTCTGTCAAAAAACATTCATTTCAGAATCTTGAGATTTTTCTTCCTTACCAGAAGCAGAACACAAGTCCATCCAGTCATCAGCTATGAGGTAGTCACATAACTATGCCTACATTAATTGTGATCAGAGAGAACAAAGTATCTAGATCTTCCAAAGTCTGGTTTGATTAACTCTATTCATATCAATACTAAAAAATATAAGTTGATAACTTAGAGAGCTTGTATCAGTATTAGTAATTTGTAGAACAGTTAATCAAAGCTTGCAATATTCGTTCAGTAAAAACCTTTTATGTCGTCAATTCTGGGGCAGGTATTTTGTATCAAGAAAAGAATACCACTAAATTTTATTTCCTATTGATCTGAATGTATAATGCATCTTATTTATTTCAGGGAACAAAACTGATGAAACTGACAAAGGGATAAAAAGTTAAATACCTACAGCAAAAATAGGAAAAGGGTCCAAAGAGGTAAAAAGAGTAGTGATGGTAATAATCTAAAAGTTGTATGAAAAAAGTACTCTAGATTGGAAGATTTGGATGGAAGAATTTCCTGACTTAATACATGTTTTATATAAGATTATATAGGATCACTACTGTATCAAAAATGAAAAGGAAGTATCTGAAAGCTACAGCATACTGCAAAAATACTTTGAAGATACTGGTATAGGTGGATAATATAAATCTTTTACTAAATGTGTCTCTCATAGCACAGACAATATCTTTTTGAATTTCATAACACAGCAAATTAAAGCCCAATGACAGTCAGTGAGGTTTTTGAATCACTGTACTATGCCCGGATGCAGTAATGATCTTAATATTATAAAGTATAACTAAGTAAGCACACATTTATTAAGTCAAAAACATTAAAATTCTGTTAAATCACTTTCAAATTATAAACTTAAGATTTGCCTGGTTCTAAAGTCTGTGATTTTGGTCTGTGGATGTTAATAACATATCTGAAATTGCCCAAAAATATCTGCTTATTCTGTATTTGAAATCAGAAATTCCAGTTTAAAAATGAAAAACTATGTATGTGTGTTTTTAAATTGTCACTGGAATGAAGAATCAGGAAGGAAATACCAAACTCTGTTTTTTTAATGAATACACTTTAACTGTTTTTCTGCACAAAACCTACTGTTTAGATTTTAATATATCCATGATGTTTAGATGATCAAAGATATGGAACAGTACTGCTGTCAGAACAGCATAGCATTACTAGAATCCTTAGAAAAACATTTTTTTCCAACAGTAGTTTAAAAATACCCAGTATATTTTAATGATTTTGTATTCTTTTTCAAAACCACTGTACTTCAAAATGAATTTTAGCTTTCTTATTTTTTCCCCAAATTGTTTTAATGAAGATTAATTTTAGGGAGACTTTCCTACTATTAGCAACGTCTCTTATAGGTACAATTCTTCCCTTCCAGCACCATTTCCATTCAAACTCCTCTATGGAGCAGCAGGCTGCAATTTCTGCATCTGTGCTGTAATTCTACTGTAATTCTTGCACAGAAGCCTAGTCAATCAACCCTGTCCTCCCTGTGCTAGCCAACTGTCCCTTTAATACATCCATAGAATTCAATATGAATTGAATGAATAGAATTGCAGTGCTAGGGAGACAGTCAGCTACTACAGAGAGACAGGATTGATTGACATTAAAGCATCTGTGGAAGAGTTATAGAAGAATTACAGCAGAGTCACTGAAATTGCACCCTCCACACCTCATGAGAGGGAAGGGAAGCTACAAGAGACACTACTAATAAATAAATCTGCCTTCCAACTATAGCTGCATCAAAACCTTTTTTTTTTCCTTTTTGTATCCCCAACTTCAATTTGTGAGCAGCTTTTATTAACTATGGGAAAATTGGGTGCTACTTCAATTCTACAGTGGTTACAATTCTAGGACAATTTTAATTCAAAGTCAGATGGCATTTTTTTTAAGCCAGAATGTAGCTTTTCCAGTTCATTCTTCCCTTTCCTCACTATTGATACAGTGGGATGTATATGGGACTTACTTGTATTGAAATGTAGGCAGTTTTTAGTATCAGAACAGGAACACACGTGCTATAGCTGCAAGGTAAACATAGTTTCTGGTTTCCAGTTTGTGCTGGTTTAGGACAAATTTGGGAGAAAACTTCTGAAGGTGTTTTTCCAGAAAGCTCTTATCCATGTTTAATCATCTGGACAGAATTTTTAGGCTTATTTTTTATTATTATTTTTATGATATCTTCAATAATAAATCATTACAAAAACCCAGTTCTTTTGAGGTAACAGAATATTTTGAATGATCTTGAATAAATCCACTTACAGTTTTGCAGTGTTCCAAAACAAAAATAGGTGCAGAAACTGCTTTTCTAAAGTCAGTTACCATAGAAAGGAAGTATAACAATAAAATCCTTCATGAGATCATACTTTATTGATCTAATCAGCTTAAAAATGTATGGATTTTTATGTGGCTACATTTCTATTTTATTTAACTGAAACAAATGTCTAAAAAATGTATGAATTATTAATGCTTAATTGTAACATTGTTTAGGTTTTTTTCTTATAGTGATGTCAATGAAACAAATAATCCATTTCAGGCACACAAATTACATAAATCAAAGGTACAATAATTTATATGAATGATGTTGCTCAAAAAGTATTTTGAGCATGCTAAGGAAACCCTTACAGTGCTTAAAACCAGTTCTATGATCTCCCAAATGCTAAGTGCAAAAGGAAGTGGACCAGAAGAACAGTTAAAGGTAATCAGTTGGCTTGTCAAGAAAACAGTTTGTTAGAGGTGAAAAGACTAATCTCTCCTTGCTCTCGTGTCCAAAGAGAAGAGGAATAGGAAGATCACAAAGTTGCTCCTATTTGCAACAGAAAACCAAGGATGATTAAAAATGGATCAACGTCTTGAAGACCAAAGAGAGTGAAAGGCACATTTTTTCCGTTGTTTGTTCATTTGGATATTTTTTGTTTAGTTAAAATGAAAAGAGTTAGTGCTGCAAGATGTGTACTGATAACTTTTATCTTCCTTCTCAGTTGCCACAAAGGTAAGAGCTGCATTCTGTCCCTGACACACAGCAGACAAGGCACTACCTGGTATTCCCAAATCTCGTACTGTCTTGTTAGTGAAAAGAAAGCCAAAACTGAGAAGCAGATGAAAACTTCTTGCTTAGGGAAGCTTAGGAATGGGCAGTCATGCAGCATAAATTCTCATTTACTATATTTGTTAAAGCACATCAGAATATTCAGACTGAACATCCATGCTGCCTGTAACAATCTTCTTGTAATGTTGGATCTGTAATTGTCTCTCTCAGCATCTCTTTTCCTTGGATATCCTTCATCAGACAGTGAGATAAAGTAAGATAAGCACAACTTAGAGAATTGCAATTGTTTATTGGCCTATGCTCAAAGAACCTGTGACTGGAACTAATACCTTCTAGATCAAGCATTTATTTGCTCAAAAAGCTCAAAGAGACAACCAACAAATCTTTGTGACCAGGCAGTCATCTGCCAGATGGGGAAAGGTCAGTCTTCGTTGCTGCAAGTAAGACATTCATCATCCTCATGTTTGTTGAGGATCTTTTTAAACCTTTATATTTTTTCAGATAAGTCATAAAACCATAGAAGATCTTGAGCTGGAAGAGATCCACAAGTATTTGTCTTATTACTCCCTGAACTGTCAATGACTGCTGTCTCAACAATAATACTATTGTCTTCTTTTACCTTTTTCAGTATACTTCTTTCCTGGTTGGAGAGTATGGAGATGCCTAGTGATATATGAACTTGTATCATGGGAAGGTTGGAATACATTTAAGGGATTTTTTTCTATATCATGATATTTGTTCAGTTACAGCCCTATTGCTTGGAGACACCCTTGGAGATCTTTATTTAAAATTTCTCTGGATACAGTCTTTACATACTTACTCTCATTGAAATTCTTTGAGCAGTAATTTGGACTACATGACTTCCAGAGGTCTCGTTAAACCTAAATTGATTTATGATTCTATGACATTTTCCAGAAAGAAATGCCCTGGAATAAATGTCTGTTGAAGGAGATAAAATAAAGTGCACAGGTATATGGAAGGACAATGAGAGAAGTCCTATAAAATTTTTACAGAGAGAGAAAGGAATTCACAAAGGAAACTCACAGAAACAACAAAGGTTTGGGTTGGAAAAGACCTTAAAGACTATCCAGTTCCAATCCCCTCACCATGGTCTCAGTCACCTTTTACTACACCAGGTTTCTCAAAGCCCCATCCACCCTGACCTTGAACATTTCCAGGGAGAGGGCATCCAAAAGTTCTCAGAGCAACTTGTCCCAGGATCTCCCCACCCTCACAGAAAACAATTTTGTCCTGATGTCCAATCTAAGCCTAACCTCTTTAAGTTTAAAGCCTTTATTCCTTGTCCTATCAGCACATGATCTTGTAGAAAGTCTCCTTCCAGCTTCTACAGGAAGTAGTCAAAAAGATAAAGATGAGAGAGATGTGGAGGAGAATAAAGGACATTCAAAGTTATTCTTTCAGACATAATTTGTCCATGCAACCCCATGATTTTTGAAACTTCCTAGATATATTCATCATTATTTATTCAATTCTGTGCTTTGTTTGTTCAGATCAATGCTTCCTTCTTCAAACCTGGATGAGCCTTACATAGAGTGAAAGACCACAGTTGAAATAAATAATATACACCTAAATTGGTCCACAAGATCTTGAAATCTGGATGTCTGTGAGGTTGGAAACTATAAACGAGTTCATTGTTGTCATCCATGTTCTCCCTCTAAAGAAAGCTGTTAATGAATAATTTGTTTTAAATCAAGCCAAAAACATTTTCAAGAAGTTACTCAGTTCTGATCTTGCTAATAAAAATAATGTCATTTGGAGTAGATCTCATTGTCACTTAGGCTAGAAAGGAACATTAGCCTTGTTCTGTATGTTATGATTTTATTGCTATTGCAGCCTTGGAAAATATTCAAAGGCAGAGCCAATATTTCTTTCAAAGGGAGTACCAGAAATCTTGTTCCCTGTATCAGTGTCATAATTTTCTTTCTTTTTGCCATTATAATGTTGTTTTAACTCATTCTCAGCCTAGAATACAGCTGTTTGGTTTTTCTTTGTATGTTAACACTGTATCATGCAAATGATAGCTTTCCTGGCACAAATCATGAAATAAATAAATATTCTATAGAAAGAAAATATTGTTAAATTGCCCTTGTCAGTGTAATATGTTATGCCCTAAAATTTGACTGGTGTTCCCAGTCACCCAATTAAGCAACTTTTATTCCCAGTCCAGCAATACAAGGGTAAGTATACATGACTGAAGTAGAGGTTCTACATTTTTTGGTCTAGTCATCCTTATCATATCATATTGCTTTTTCTTTACTTCTGAGGCTGACCAGTGTATTGCATGATATAGAACAACAGCACAACATTAACAGCAGCTGTTGAGATTTTCCATGTATATATGAAATAGGAGCCAATCAGATGTGAAGTAGATAATGAATAGTACATATCTCATGACTGTTATCCATACAACAAAAAGGCTGGCTGGTGCAACACACCCCAGCATTAACTGTCCGTAATCTCTAGCATAAACTTTAATATAAGTCCATAAACAATGTAGAACGTTATCAGAGATAATCAAACAAGTGCTAAGTACATCAGTCTTGGATTTAGAAGCTCTACAACTATATTTGTACAATGCTTCATCCAACTGAAGTGGCTGAGAAAGAAATTTCATTAGCCCAGGCTCTCATTAGCACTGCATCAACAAATCTGCATTGTCTGTGGGAAGCTGTGTTGGCATTGCTATTCACTGCTTTGCTACAGTACATCAACATATGAGTTCTGGTTGCTTGCTTCAAGCTGTACTGAAAATACAGACCTCATGGATTACTGAGAGTCATCATGCACTGGGAAATCAACAGATCATAAAAGGAAAAAATTAGCTCAAAGAATGCTGCAAAAAAATATACCTTAACTGTTCCTGTGCCAGATCCTTCTGGACCTGCAGATGCATCTCCCCAGTTCTCATGGACTTGTGCACATTCAAATTCCTTAAACGGTCTCAAACATGATCTCCTATTGCTGGCAGTTTTTAATTTTCCCAGTCCCTGCTTTTGTCTTTTATGGCTCAGGTAGTGTTGCTGGAATACTTACTGGCAAAGACCAAGACAAGAAAGGCATTAAATAACCCAACCTTCTCCATATCCTGGCTAACCACGTCTCCTGTTTCCTCCTAGAGAGGGTTCATGTTTTCCCTAGCCTTCTTTTGCCATTAACGCCCTTGGGCAGGTTTAATTTTATCAGGGCTTCAGTTTCTTAACCTGACTTCTTGCTGCTTGGATAGTGTCTCTGTATTCCTCCCCAGTTACCTGACCCTGTTTCCACTCTCTGTGGGCTTATTTTTTGTGTGTGAGGTTGTTCAGGAATTCCTTGGTTATCCACACAGGCCTCCTGTTATTTTTGCCTAAGGCAATCCTTCAATAATTAACAAGCTTTCTTGAGCTCCTCGTCTCTCCAAGGCTTTATCACACAGCACTCTACCAAGCAGAACCCTGAAGAAGCCAAAGTTTGTTTTCTAGAAGTCTAGGGTAGTGAGCTTGATGTGTGCTCTTCCCAATTCACTAAGGATCTCAAAGTCCACCATTTCATTGTCACAGCAGCCAAGGCTGTCCTCCAACATTACTTTCCCCACTTCAACAGCTCCTCCGTGCTGGTAAGAAAAAGGTTCAGCGCAACATCTCCTTGCTGTACTTTGAGAAGAACATTGCCACCAACACATTCAAAGAACTTGCTTATGCCTGTCCTTGTTTTCCCTCCAACACAGAAAAATTGATGTGATATTGGGGTGGTTTAAGTACCCCACAGGAGCTTGTAAACATGAGGCTGCTCCTATTTGTCCATATGGGGCCTCATAAGCTCAGACTTCTCTTGGGTGGGCTGCCCCAGACCCCCACCATAATGTCCCCTCCTGTCCCTGCTCTCCATTTAATCCTGACCCATAAGCTCTCAGGCTGCTGCTCATCCATCCCTAGGTGGAGGTCCATGCACTACAGCTGGCCATTGACAAGGAAGGCGACGCCCCTTCTTTGTCCTTCCTGAAGAGCCTGTATCCTTGTATTCCACAGCAGCCATTCCACCACATCTCCATGACAATAGGATCACAGCCCTGCAGGTGGACTTGTTTTTGTCACTCCTCTTGTTTATTCCCCACAAATGTGTAAGAGGCATTTAAGTTGGGCCCCAGACTGAGGTGACTTCCTGGCTTTATTTGCAATTATTATTTTCAGGAAGTATTTCTAAGCAGGTATTTACGTCATGAAGTTATACAAAGAAAAACATCTTACCTGTCACAGAACAGACTCTAAGCAAATAAAAAAGCTAAAAAGTGAAGTCTCTACAGATCTAAGATGACATGACAAAAGAAGCATTATTAAAGTAGCAAGGGAGATAAAGGGCAATAACCCAAATATTCTACATTTGAAATAAGGCATAGGAGGAATTTGAAAGAAATGCATGTACAATTCTCTCTCTAAAAATAATGTATAGATGAATGTAAAGTTCAAGCACCCAAACACTTTTGAAAATACCAGAGGTCAGTTGTTCTCAGGCTTACATTAATGACACATTTGTGTTTGTACATCTTACCAGCATTTTGCCCTCCTGCTCCTACTTTTAGAGTTCTAATCTTATACTCACCTTCAAAATACTTTGATATATTTTTAAAATTAACAGTGAAGGATATGTTTTCTTCTTTTCCTCCACAAGTATAACTCTCAAGAGGGATACTGGCCTGAAGCCCAGGACTAGTGCTGCAGGCTTAGACTAATAAATCACTTTTAATCAGATAGTTTGTATCACTGTGGTAGTGTTAATTTCCTTTTAATATCTTTGTGTCCAGAGAACTCACAGTGGTTTCCTTCAGCTTTCACAGTTTCATCTTCTGAATTCAAAAGATAAATACATAAAGTAGAATCCCCCATGTATGCAAAACTTGAGGTACTAATGGATTATTATTTGATTGAGCTTTCATTTCTAGATTCAAAGTGAGAGAACCATGTTTTGCAAAACATAATTTCAAAGGAAAATTTAAAACGATACCAAAAAAAATGCTTCTTTTGTATAGATGCAACTAAAAAAACAGTTGCATGTCATCGTAATTCCTCTCTGTTCATCATTACATTAATAATATTGAGTTTATCAATACTGAAAACATTACTAGGAATTTGTATCTTCTCAGGTCCTTGTCCTTGTTTCATTTATGTGCATGAATAATCTAAAAATATTTGTTGAATTTTTTTGTCCTCAAAAGATGTATAATATGTTCCCACCTACAATAAAATAAATGAACTAGACAACAAAAGGGTATATGAAATCCCTGAAGAAGGTATATCCTAAAATAAATCAGAATATTTTAAGAATAAAGTAATGAATCCATTTCATTATTTCTTGCAATGAGAACAGCAATCTGAACATTAGGAAGTTCAGAATGTAATGCATCATGGACTTCCATATAGAGAGCAGAAAAGCAATTCTAATAAATAGGCAGATCATATAAAAATGATTTGTATCAATATCTATCAGTCTGAACTCTGACAGTAGTGCACCCACTGTTTCCCCCAAAGTAGGCAATAATGAAAAAGTGTCTCTTCCATTTATGCATTAATTTCAGGACTGATTGCACCTAACCACATTGAATCTGTCCACATCCTTTTCAAGCATGGCAACTAATGATCACAATTCCTGTCATGTAGATCAGTGCTTCAACATCCGGTTGGAAATTGTCAACTCTGCATACTACAAATCTATGTTCTGTCAATATTACAAATGGATAAGCAGACAGGTGCCATTTCAGAACTCCTCTCACACTGTTTTAAGCTATGCTGAGCCATTTTGTCAAATAAAGCTCAAAAACATATTTCCCTGAGCTCAAAAAATGTTTCCCTGCATTTGCTTTTTTAATACACAGTATTGCATATGTCCATTTCCAGTTTTTTACCCTGATTCAATTTTTACTTTTCAGGACGGTACAACTTTAAGGTATAATGTCCTAAAATAAAACACTGAGAAAATATCATAACAATTTTCTCCACTAGCTTTTCAGTTAGGCAATAACTCATACATAGAGGATGTCTAATGTATCTTATGAAGATCAAATTTAATATTTTTACAGGCTGGAGAATTGAGAACAGTCCTGCTGAGAAGGACTTGTGGGTCCTGGGGACTGAAAGGGTGGACCTGGGCTGGCAATATGCATTTGCAGTCCAGAAAGTCAACCATATCCCAGGCTGCAGCAGGAGGAGAGGTGGCCAGCAAGTCTCTGGAGGTGATTCTTCCCCTTCATTCTTGGGAGAGCTCATCTGGAATGCTGAATCCAGCTCTGATGTCCTCAGCAAAGGAATGATAGGTACCTGTTGGAGTGAATCCGGAGGAGCGCCATGAAGGTGATTGGAGGGATGAAATATCTCTTCCATAAGAAAAGTCTGAGAGAGCTGGGGTTGTTCAGCCTGCAGAAGAGAAGGCTCTGGGGAAACCACATTGCAGCCTTTGAGTACTTAAAAGAACTTTTTGAGACAGATGTGGACAAACATTTTCTCAGGGTCTGTTGCAATAGGACAAGAGGCAGTGGTTTTAAACACATAGAAGGTCAACTTAGGTTTGATATAAGGCAGGAGTATTTTACAATAAGGCACATGTGACCCTGGAGCAGGTTGCCCAGAGAGGAGGTGTAAATCCCATCACTGGAAACATTACTGGTCAGATTAGATGGGAGTCTTATCAACCTCTTGTAGTTAAAGTAGTCCCTGCTTATTGCAATGGAAGTTTGAACTAGATGACCAGTAAAGATGTCTTCAAAGTCAAACTGTTCCATGATTCTGTGATTGTTTGATTTTCATATTTATGTCTCTCGCCATCTCCTTTAATGAATTCCTCATTCCAAAAAATAATAAAGAAATTAGAGTGAAGGGGAAAAAAAAAAGACAAAAGTATACATCGGGACTAAATTGTGAGAAAAATTTATATTTACAACATAAGCTTCACTTTAATTATTATGCAGAACATAAAAGCTACAATGAAATAAAATACAATATGATCAATAAATTGCATAGTGTTAATCATGTCAAATAAAGGACATTGCAGGCAATCTAGAAAAGGTCAGTGATGATTTACCTACTACTGTAAAAATCTACTTGACAACAGAATGCTAGCTTTTTTGAAGGAATAGATATTTAAAAAGTTACAGAAGAAGAATGAATGCTGTCAAATTAGGCAAAAAGAGTACTTACAAACTAGGAATGACAAAGAGATAATCATGCTGACATCAAAACTTCTGCATAAAATAACATCTACTGTTAAAAAGTGCGAAGAGTTTTGTTTGCAATGAATATTTTGACAGATATGTCATGCAGGTTTCACCTCTCCTCCAAATTTCCATTCTATTAACACAAAAGAACAAATGGAAGAAAAACATTTTTGGTTGTATAGTAAATGCACATATATATGCATACATATTTTAAGATATATATGTGCTCTGATGGTTAAGGAGTATGTGGTCTGACCTTTTGTGTATTTTCTGATTTGTTTGCTTTGTTAATCTCCTACCTCTGTTTTTAAGATAAACACCTCAGGAAACTTCCATTGGATTTTTATTTCCAAAAGATTTGAGGTATTCTCTAGCTACTTAAAAGATGTTGATCTAAGCCTCATACCAAAACTGTGAGCAAGTGCCCTTTTCAGGTCACAGATTTTTTATGTAAAGAGAGATCTATAAGTATTTTTCATGTTTTCTTTTTTCAGATGGAAAAAATGTGTTCTCATTTCTATAGATACTCATTTATTATATGATTTTTTCACACTATACCATTACCAACCCATTTCAAAAACTGTAGAATAAACTCAACATCAATCCATTTATTCATATCTATGTGTGTTTGTGTTTGTGTACTTACATTTATGCAGTCTCCCTGACTGCCCATGTAAATCTGTGGTGTTTTAATCCTTGCCAGACACTATGCCTGGCTCTTGCTCCTTCCCATCTTCCACAGGATGAGATCAAAACAGAAGGAAGGCAAGAAGGCTTGTGGATCAAGATAATGACAGTTCAATAAATTAGGCAAAAACACATAATTGACCAAAGCAGCAAAACAATCTCTTTTAGTTCTTCCTGTTAGTAAGCAGATGTCCAGCTGCTTCCTGGGAAGTAGGGCCCTTAGCATGCATAACAGTTGCTTGGAAAGACAAAGACCACAATCACAAACTTCCCTCTTCTTACCATTTTCCCTGAGCTTCTTACTGCTGAGCATGACAGCTTACAGTATGGAATATCTATTTGGTCAGTTTGGTTAAGTTGTCTCAACTATGTTCACTGTCAGATTCTTGTCCACCCCAAGCTTACTTATTCTGAGAGAACATGAGGTGAAGAAAGAAAGCCTTGGTGCTGTGCATTGCTGAAAAATAGATAAATGATTACTCTGTTATCAACACTCTTTTAGCCACAAATGCAAATCACAGCATCATATGGGTTGCTATGAAGAAAGTTAACTTCATTCCACCCAGACTCAATTAAAAATCTCATTTCTATTTGCAGATGTGAGGAAAGAGGTACATTTTATACTTCCTTCATCTTTCTGATTTTTACCATGTTGCACAAAGAGAAAATTATGAGACTACATCAAGAGTGAACCTAAAGATAGCAGCTGACCAATAAAAAGTTGACAGCTCTAATCAGTTTTTTTGTTTGTTTTTTTTTAAAGCAAATAGGTTATGGAAGACAGAAAAGAACCAGAGATCACAGAGGGAGGAAAGCATACAATTATATTGGGTCAGGGCATTGGGACAACCTAATCAGGTCTTACTGTCTTAATGACCCTAATTTTTACATCACTGGAAGATAGAAACAATAGAACTAGAACTACATATGCGCACACACACACACACATACATATATGCACACTCCTCAGTGTTATATTAAATTTATACAATTAATATAGATGGTTTAGATATGGAGATCACATCAGTCTTTAACAATACCACAGTCTTGCTGGGAATGTGGAAAAACAGGTGGACATTGCCCATTCACATAAAAAGATGCACAGATGAGTTTTCAGTAAAGCTTCACCATGAATTTTGGGACTTTTTTTGTTTTACATTATCTGAAATAGTGAGTTATATAGCAGGTGAAAAATATTTCCATATCAATTAAATTTAATGTACTTGTCTGTGACTCTGGCAAGACTTCAGAACAGCTGGAGCAATTGACATTGTGACAACTACCTAAGAATTATCACTGTATAGTAGAGCATAAAACTTTAAAACCTCTTCTAGAATCAGACAGATTTACACCTGCAAAACCTCAGGCTTACAACAACAGATAGGCTTGCACACTTTAATGCCAAAGAAGGTGAGACAAGACAAGAACTAACTTTTCCAAACAAATCAGGGACTCATTATGTCCTATCAAGTACACCCTTCTACTATACAAGAAAAGGATGGCAATTTGGTCCCTTACTTCCAAGCCCCACAGCTTAGTGGACAGCTGGTACCTAAAAATCAACAACAAAAACAACAACAACATCAAAAGAACTTTGAGCATACAGAGAAATTATTAAAAGAGTTTTCATTAAGATTACATTAAAGCACAGGTTTATACTTTCCTCTGTCAAAATGGAATCTCTCCCAAATCCCAGCTACAGATCTATAGTGCAGCTGAGTTTCTACGACTATTTTAAGGGAAAAAAATAATAAATTAGTCAAGTCAGTCAGCAAGACTTTTTTAAAACAAACCAGTTATTCTTCAAAATCTGAATCAAGGGGATTTTCTCTCAGCTTAGACTACTTGTAACAATAAATATATTTCAAGACAATAAATAAAACATCCAGACTGAACACAAATCCTTCAAAAACAAAAGAATAACCAATATCAGAATGTCAAGAATATCAGAATGTCATTGGAAAGTTATTTGATGCTTAAGCATATTTGCAGGATGTTTCTGTAATTAGGTTTAGCAATTTAAAACATCTTTTCTTTAATAATGAACACTTAATCACAGAAAAAAGTAATAAATTTTGAAAAAAAGAAGATAGGATTTTGTAAATAGGAGTAAAGTAAATTATTCTACTCGTGGTTCTTCGTTTCCTCTAACACTCAAATATCAAAACCTGAAACAGAGCAAATAGCTCACTTCTTTCCCTTGAAAGTAATTAAAGATAAAATATGCTCTACAGCTGTCATGCAAATGAAAGAATGGAAACACAATTTCCAATAACAGAAAGAAGAAATAAGTTTTTCTATTATTAGAATTATGTCAAACATACATAGTACTTTCTTCTAATATGGAAAAGTCAACATCAGTAGCAAACCTCTTTTCACTCTCTTTAAATGCAGTGTCTAAAAGCTACATAGAAACTTAGCTATAGTGAGACTTGGAAAGCCTCTGGAAATTTTATTGTGTGTGTCCTGCAGTCCCCAGTGCCCTTATTTCTGTCATGGGAATGGAGTATGAAGTCAGTTTATTCATTTCAACACAGAAAACACAACAGGGAAATTAAATTGATTAGAAGTGTTGAAAAAGAACAAATGTTTGCTGCAAGTCTATAGTCAAACTATTAGTATAATAATTTAGACCATGATATTACAGTATAGATATCTTTATGAACCTCTTAAGAAACATGTAATGTCTTTTGTCCGTGCTGATTCATGAGCACTGAAAAAGACTTTCCTTTGACTGATTGTTCCCGACAATTTGAGTAACAGAAGATCACTTTTGACCGTCAGACCTACTATAAAATTTTGAATTTATTTCAAAACATGATTTGTGCTCGATAAATTTGGTAGGCAAAATTGTAAATGGCTCAGTAAAAAATAAAAAGCTCCCTTTTTGTCCCTGCTTTCATACTGTCCTTCAGTATGGATGGCTACAAGAATAGTTAAGAAATACATAGTATATTCAGAATAGGGAAAATGACCCAAACTTCTTACACCACTCCATGATACTCTGCCCTTGTAGGACAAAAGCCTCAGAGAATTTTCAGCCTGACACTCTAGCCAGAAAGATGCGAGGCAGTTGGAACTGGGAAAGTTGGAAACTCTGGAAATATGAAACAAGTAATCAAATAATAGATTGAGCCTCACAAATTGTTTTAGAAGAGGAAAATGAGAAAGGATCATGGATAATGGAGAAGAAAGCATAGAAATTAATTAGAGGAAAAGACTGTAGAATTGCTGGGCATTCAATGAGAATGGATTTTGTATTTAAAACATTGAACCTTTTATTTTACTAAACAGCTAATCGTCTTCTACCTCTTTCTCTCCCTCCCTCTCTCTTCCTAAATATATATATATATATATATATATATATATATATAAAAGGTCAATAGCAATGACAATAAGTTCTCTGCTGTTTTCTAATTGCAAATACTGAGTCAGCAGTGATATTGAAAAGACTTTTATTTGTAACTATGTGCAAAATTTTATGTAAATGAATACACAGTGCTACAGGATGAAAAAAAGCATTACCTTGTCAACTTATAGCACATATAGCACAGTGAGAACATTGACCTGTTGGAGCCAGTCCAAAGCAGGCCCTCCAGGATGATTAAAGGAATGGAAACACCTCTCCTGTGAGGAAAGCCTGAGAGTCTTGGGTTTGTTCTGCCAGGAAAAGAAAAGGCTTCAGGGTGACCTAATTGTGGCCTTCCAGTACCTAATGGGGACCTACAAAAAATGGGAGAAGGACATTTTATAAAGGCATGTAGTGACAGGATATGGGGGAAATACTTCAAACTGAAATAGAGTAGGTTTAGATTGTGCATTAAGGAAAAATTCCTCCCTGTGAAGGTTGTGAAGCACTGGAACAGGTTGCCCAGGGAAGTTGGGGTTTCCCTATCCCTAAGAAGGTTCAAGGACAAGCTGGGTGGGGCTTGGAGCAACCTGTCTAATGGAAGGTGCCCCTGTCCATGACAGGGGGTTGGAAGTAAATGATCTTTAAGGTCTCTTCCAACCCAAACCACTCGGTGATTCCGTGACTCTATGAACATACGGTAACCTTCCCAAAAACTTATGCCCTTTTAAATCCCAAATATTCTTTTCCAAAGGAGTTCAAGATTCTTCATGCTATATTATATATATATATGTACTCGCATGTATTAAATGGCCCCTTGCAGCCTTTTTAATAATTATTCATAAAACTCAGTCCTTAAAATACGTTTCTTTGAAGAAAAGAGTGAAGCGCTGCATGCAGCAAATCTCAGTGGATCTTAACTGATCCTTTTTGCAGGAGGTCCATTTCCTCATTATTTGATGACTAAACAGATTCTTCACACTAAAATGGGCACAAGGTCATAGTCTGTAATTTCTGACCTCCTGTAAAGTATCATATTTTACAGTTTCTTATGGATATCTAGAGGCTCCTGAATATCACTACATGATATTTCCTTCCCTCCTGCTAATTGAATATTTTAGTAATTTCAATATACCTTGGATTTTAAATGTGAATACTAATGCACATTTTCTTCTGCAGGAAAGGTACATAAACATCATATGTATACATATGCATGATTACTTCAATTTCTCTTTTTAAAGATCTTTTCCTAAATCTTACTGAATGCATGGAACTAGACAATTTTGGGTTTTTTCTGCATCAGCATACATAGCATGAAATCATAATGTTTTCTCAGTGTATAACATTTTCTCATCCTCTGCTCTTCCCCATCTGCAAGCATGACCTAATATTCCCCCAAAATAAAAAGACTTTGTCAAATTCACTGGATATTTTATTGGCAAATATATTCAAAGAAAGGAAATTAAAAATCAGACATATGGATGATATATTTGAAAACTTGGGGCTTTTTCCCTCATATAAAATATTATCTGGCTGCCATCTAAAGGCATATTTAATATGGATGATGAAAAATGAAATAGAAATTGTATACTTCAATTCTTTAATTTTCACAATGGTTGTGGAACTGTTCCAGCAGCTATAACCTTACTGGAGTGTGATCTTTTCTAAATACGTAAGTGTACACACCTTGGCAGCATAGAAAGAGGGAAGTAGTAGCCTACATGGTTTCCCTCTCAAGTTCCTCTCATATCACAATGTTTTCTCCAAATTAACATTACCTCATTGTGTAGTTACCTTTTGCGTTGTAAAGTCAATTTAGCAAAACTGAGATATTTTTTCAATTATATTTGACCTAGAAGATAAAAGTCGTGAAGTGATTAACATAAAAAACATCAACTATTCTATATCCCAATTTACATAAGCATAAATTGTTGTAGAATAGATACAGTACATAGAATGTCAGGTGTACATAGTGGCTATAATTCTAGAAATTTCCATTTTGAAGCAAGGCGTGCATGGAGCTGTCTAAAGATTTCCTAAAATTAATCTGGAAAAGAGAATAATTATTGAGGAATTAAGAAAGTATAAATTAAATTAAAACATAATCTATAAAGTATTTTAGATATAGAAGTTAAAATTTATGTAAGCAGAAATGGCAGAGCAGCAGCATGCACCCCTCATTCAGGTTGCTACTTAGCAGCATATATCATGTGGGTTTCCTGAATGACTCCTGAGATTGTACCAAATCAGGAGTAAATTATTCATTGGCATGCATTTTGGAGATGGGTTTCACGTGGCTGACAAGCAATAGTTCTGATTAAACAGTAATAAGGAGAAATGAAAGGAAGAGTCTTCATAGCCATGACTCTCAGACTCTTTTTTTTTTTTGGTGCTCACTCAGAAGCGTTTTATAAACCTAAATTGCCCAACAACACTAAGCATGCAGTGAAGCAAAAGCGGATCATATACCCTTAATTCCGCTTCGTACAGGTAGTGACATCACCTTGAATAGAATTCCCTTTAACCTACAGCCAGCTTACCGGTGTAACTAAGGTATATTATCCTTTCAAAAGATAAAGCTATGTTTTAAAGAAATAGTTAGATGTGCAAAACTTATGGTCTTACAGCAACAAAAAGATTGCAATCTAATAGCTACTGTTAGAGTAACAGTAATCCTAAATACCAACAAGGACGCCAATGGAACTTTTTTATTACATATTGCTTATTCTGTGTTAAAACAATATGTAACTCAATGTCTGGCTTTTTCTTGCTTTATTTGCCTTTTCTTATTGACAGTTTTGTGTTTCCTATATTGGTTGCTAACAACACTCAACTATATGCAAAAATGAGGAAATAATGTTATCTGAATGAAGAGAAGTTAAACTTTGGTACAACAAAGAAAATGTTTATAAAATTCTTACTTACCCATCAGCTGAAGTTTGACTAAATCCAGCAGAAGGCCAGGCAAATATGTTCCTAAAACTTTAATATATGCCACAAGGAAATTGAGTATGCCATTCTCCCCATCTTCTAGACACCTGCCTCTACTTATTTTGTAATAAAATGTGAAATTGCTTACTTATGAATCCATAACAATGATAGAAATGAAAAGGAATTCCACTAGAAAGGTAAAGATCTTTTCACCTTTGAGAGAAGCTTTTTGTTCAAGGGAAACAAAATCAAAAAGAATAATTTGATACATATTGCTTGTTTTAGATAGATAAAGTCCATACAGTTGAAAATCTGATGTTACTTATAAGGTTTCTTTGAGTAACACATACACAAAAGTTTACTAATAATGCTGTTGACAGAAAATTACTTATAAGTTCAAATGAGTTCAAATAAGTACTAACATTGTGAAATGCTGTTCTCATAATCACTATACCAGCTAATCATTGTTGCCAGGAACAAACAAACAAATAAACAAATGAGCCATTTAAGTAACTTGATCTCCTTAGAAACATTTGCTATCTTAATGCTATTGTCTTAGAAATCTGTAATGGAGCAATGTTCTCAAAAACATGGTGAGCAAAATCTGGTGCTAGGTAAGTTAAGCTATTTTAAGTTACCAGACTTCTGAACATTTAAAATTAACTTTGTGAAGATTTTAAAAACATGGGGTTTAGAATTAGACTTGGAAGAAAAAAGTTGAGCTCTTCTCAGAAATTTCAGAGAAAATTAGTGTATTAGAGATGCTAAACTATGCTTGCCAAAGTATTCCTTGAAACATTTTAAAAAACACCCCCCACAGATAAACTAAGCCAATTATAAAACTAATTTTTAAAATTATGAATGTTTCTATTTTTGATTGGTTCAATCAATTTAAAACACATGAGCAGGAATTAACTACAAAACTAGAAGTTAGTAATTCTTCTGGCAAGAGGAATCTTGAACAAGTCATATTTTGAGGTGCAAACATGTCCTGAACTTGTTATAAATTTTATGTGATAACTTGTATATAGACATTACCACAGATAGTGATTTGTATGGATACACTCATATGACACTGTGCATATGTGCACAAACGGTATCTTAAGAGAGAAAAAAAAGTGGGATGTAATCTATCAAAACAATTTGAGTATAAAAATAAGATCCTTTCTGTAATTTGTTCAATGTCATTACATACATCTGCATCTCTCCCCCATCAAAAAAGAAAACACTTAAGAAATCAAAAGTAACAATGGAATTCACAATATTTGGTTTGGTATGAAAACTCGTGCAGTCACAGAAGTACATATAGATTTTTACTTCCCTATGTAGAATTCCTAAGAATTTTTGGAAAGCTCTTAAAAATAAAAGTTCTAGACTATTTTTACTCTGCATGGTCTTAGAAACTGTGAGAGGTTTTTTAAATGTAGAAACTAATACTATAATGCTCTACTAATTCTCTGATAATACTTTTTTGGGTCTAACTGTGAGATTCAAATAATTCTGCCTTGGCATTTACTAATCTATTCCACTCAAACTATTGAAGGACTGATATCATAAATCCATACTAATTTGCCTTGACTGTAGATATAAAGAACACATGTAGATTAATAAAATTAGATTAATAGAAATACTAAAAATTACTGTGTCTGTACTGTAAACACAGCTTGTCCTACTATGAGCTATATTGGTTTTAAGAGATTTCAGGTACTGTTCATTAAGATGAAAAGATAATACACTTTAGTTCTATATTAAGTTTCATATGACATTTTGAGTAAGAGGCTAAAATGATACAGAATCAACATACTGCATGTTTCCAGAAGCCAGATTTATTGAGAGAACCTATGAAGGATTGTCACAAATTCTGTTACATTGGCTTTTTAAGTCAAGAATGTATTAAAAAAATGTATGCTGTATTTTAATATGCTCCATTTCAGTCACATTGACTTAGATATGACGTACTACTTAATTCACTGAAGTCCTGTGGCCTGTATTGTGTCACATATGAGACTCGATTACACTGTTTCTTCTGGCTTTATGACATACGAATCCATTAATATCCACCGAATTAAGCAGTTTTATGTCTGCTAGTTAAAGACGCGTGACTGCATTAAAGGAGGCTAAAAAGTTGCCATATTTCAATGTAAAATTCTTTCTAATGAACTCTTTACATAAGTAAAGATAATAAAAAGAGCCTTTAGAAAGATGAAACCTTCAGCATACCTTCCCAAGCTACTTAGCTGGAGAACTGACTAATTTGGAAGCTTAGTGGCACCAGTTTCTCCCAGTGGCAATCTGCCTCTATTTGGGAAGAATCCTCATGCATAAAAAAATTAGCGTGATGATACATTGATAATCCAAGTGTTAGCATGATTAACTATTTCACTTGCTCGATTTGATTTTTATTGCATATTTACCTCTTCATGAAATCTTTCTTTTCTCTCAAATCGCCTTATTATGAAATACTTATTCAAGTAAATGACTACAAATTTACTGTATTTAAAATTTTTTTTAGTACCCTGATGGGTTATACATCAGAAATGCTAGAAATGCAAAACATCATAAAAATAAGTGAAAAATTTAATCTAACTTTTGTGTAGTACTTCTTCAACTACTATTTCCAATGAAATAGCATGTAGTGAAACCTTCGAAAACTAAATTATATTTCTTTTATTGAACCTGTTATCTTTTTTATTTTGCCTTTGAATGTTTAAATATTTTCAATGGAAACATTTTGCAGCCATCTGGTTCACAGGTGGCAACAAATTTCGGTTAAATAAACATTATTATATTCTTTCTCTTCAAAGTTCAGTCAAGCTCCAGAATTAATACACTTCTTTAGTGAAATATAACAGCAAATAATCAATCTACATTGATTTGGTATGGTAACAGTAGGGTGGAAAAGAGTATTAGTCATTCTACTATTTTTTCTATTTGCCCACTTTCTCATGTCTTACATTCTCTCATCCTTTTTTTTTTCTATTAAAAAAAATTCACTGTCAAACAAACAAACCCAAACACAAGAGAAAAAATGACCCTAAATATAAACAATAAAAGACACAGACACAGGAAGATCTTCTATTATTTTAATTTTTTTTCCTCTATGTCATAAATCACTCCCTTTTAAATCCTTGTATTTAAATATGATTTTTCAGAGCAATGACCTGTATTAACGCCTGTGAAACATTTATAAGAACAAACAAACAAATAAATAAAATAATTTTTAGCATTTAATGAATTATTGGGAAAAGGTAACTCACCAGATCATCAATTTGTGCTTCTGCATTTAGTTGATTATGTGTGACTGCATACATATTCTTCCATTGCATTGAGTGGAGGCCTGGTTTGTCTGGAGACTTTTTTAGGCTAGCAAGAAAACACACTTTAGTACTCGATTGGTTCGATGTTTTCTCAGCTCTTGATTCCACTCTCTGAATTGATAAAGTTCTCCAACAACTATCACGGGAACTTAGGGACCTCCCTCTGTATTTCCACCTAAACTTAGACAAGATGAACCCCACCCACAAGAAATTAAAAAGAAGTAATGTTCTTTTATGTTGACTAAATATTTTCAGTAATAACTCTCTTGTGTTGAAAGCGAATTTTACAGGTAATGTTCTTGAAATAAAATTTCATTTTCTAGTGGAATAATAAACTAGGAAGATTCGTTTACATTGCTTCAAATATTAAGCTTCAATTTCATACACTGTACTGAGGCTACTACCTGAGTACTATAGTATTTTATCAGTTTTTTCACTGAGCCCTAGTCCAGCTGGAGAATTATCACCTGTGACTGCTTTTCTAAAAGCTCCTCCTACAAATGGCAAGGTTTTTCTTGTGTCCAGCCAATCCCTTCTTCCAGTTTTAGTGTGATTTCCATGCTTTTTAAGCTTAAAAAGTTTAGATTACATGGTATCATTTAGATGGAAAAGCTTTCATTCCTGCAAAATATTTATTTTTCTTAAAGTATTCCATTTAAACCAATGTTTTATTATGTTGTTCCACTTATCTCAATGCTTTTTTCCTGTGTATTAATTACAGGGATGAAAAGTATAAGCCCTCAAACTATACTATTTTTACACAGTTGTGTTGAATCAGAAGTAAAAATAAATAAAGAAACAAAAATGCATAAACAATAAATACATATGCAAGAGAAGGGGCGGCAGAGAAAACTAGTTTTCTTGACTTTACATGACTTTATCAATAGAAAATGAATTTAATCCAAACCTCCAGAGGGGGCAAGAAAATTACAGTAGAGTAAAACAGAATGCAAATATTGTCAGACTGTGTGCATTTTTACCCCCTTTGATAAACACCAAGTAGCCTGTTCCCTTTCTCACAGAAAGAAAAATGCAAAAAAGGCGCTGCCATTTTTCCCATGGACTCTCAGTTCATGGAGAGTTTCTGTAGAATAAGTGGCTTCTGTGAATTCCCATGCTCATTTGCTGTTATAAATTGGTCTTTTTCATGTTCCTTTATTCAAATGGTATTGTTCTTTTTATCTCTGCTGATACCTAAGACAAGACACTTCACTATCTTGTGGTCAAAAGTCCTAATCTATAAAAGTCAGTTTTTTTCCCCAATAAATACATAAATACACATGCAACTATACAAAATCCTAGTATTCTTTAAAAAAAATACTTAAATTGCACATCCTTAGCAAAATATAACATCTCTGAATGTAAATTGCAAGATAAGAGTTAGATGTTATCACCACAGCTATTGTTCATGCATTCTTTAAAAATTGTAATTTTTTTTTTCATCCAGCAATATCATTAGGTATTAAATAATTCAACTATTTTTCTCTCTCCAAACTGCAGGCTTCCCCCACCCCTGGTGGATCAAGACTGCAACACTGCTTTGACCGAGAGACCTCAAAATTTCAACAATCAGGTCACATTTCTGGATCCTCAGGTGGTGATTTTATAGCTTGCTACTCCTATACTTTCTTTGACGTTTTCTCCTTTTCTCTTATGCATTTTCTCAAGGTAATTTTATGCTTTTTATTATTGATTGTCTAACTAAAATGTCTACATTTTAAAATTTACTGAGTACTTTGTTTTACCTTAAATGTTCTAAAGTTTGGAAGTTAAATTTTGATACTGAACCACCCAAGAATTTTGTTGATTTTCCTTTGCACCACTCAGAGTAAATCAAGCAACCTTCCCCTTAACCCACCGAGCAAACTGGGCACAGCAGCTTCAGACAAACAAACAAACAAGCAAACAAACAAAGAATCAAACAAATACCCCACCAAAACAAAACAAATCAGCCAAGACAGTCAGACAAATTCCATTCATTTTTGATAGGAATTGAGTGGGCTAACAGTAGTCAACACTACAATCTACAAGAGAACACACAAGTTTGGTGAAAAATCTATTACAAAAAGGAGGGACTCAGTACTGTCATATCTGATGATAAAAGTTTCTTCATTTCTACAAAACATTTAAGTGTTTTTTTGCTGGCCTAAATTCTTTTAGCCTTAAGAAGGGCTCTCATGTAATCTTAAGTGCTAACAGGCTTAGAAAGGTAATGCATATTTCCATTATGAATTCTGACAACTGAAATATCCATCTGAAGGGGAATTCAAAATTAATGTATATCAATTAATTTAAAATCAAGGTAAAATCAAACAGCTCTACGGCATTCTCTCAACCCTCCTCTTGGCTCTAGAAGAAAGTGCTGGCAGTTGTAGATTGTACTGAAGACAGGACAAATTCAATTCCGTTCCTTATAAATCTCTGACTACAATTTTGAAAAAAAAAATTCAAGAAAAATAACAAGATTATTTCCTAGCTTTAAAAAATTATTTTGAAGTTTTGCATGATATTGATGACATTTATCCTTGGAAGGTTAATACACAATTCTGAAAATGATAGTCAAGGCAGTATTTTGTTTACCTCATATTTTCTTCATTAGGATTTGTTATTTTCAGTTTAATTTGATGTCTATGAGCAAAAAAAATCCTTTGCACACTCACCAGTTTCAGCAAGCTGATGTCATAAAAAAGCCCCCAGTTTTTGTAGCTTCATTGATTGCTAGGGTGCCATTACAGCTGTCTATCATTCTTCCACCTACCACAAAATTTTCCATTATTAGACATGGTTTTGAGTTTCCTAGAGCTTTGCCCAGCTTCATCTGCTTGGATTGAAATTTGTCTTGCTGGGTTTTTGCTCAAGGCCAAATTATCTTGAGATGCATAAATGAAAATTATATCTATATTTCTAAGGAAGATATCAACAAATAAATACATTAGAGAATGTGCTTGGAGAGAGAGTGAGCTATCGTCTAAGTTGTACATCCATTCTGCTGAAAAGTTCTCGTGTCCTAAGATCAGTGTTGTGCTATGGCTCTGGGTTAAACTAATCCTGGGTTTTTTTGCTACCTAGTTGCTTCCCTGCTAGAGAAACTACTTGCCAAATCTTAGTCTGATCGGATTAAGTCAGAAAATACAGCACACCAAGCAAGGAACCCCTTCACAGGTGTTCCTTCTGAAAAATATCCATATAAAAGAGGTGAATCCAATTTTACTTTTAAGTTGGGTGCCTCTTGAATTCTCTTTGACTTGGAAGCAGGCTCTGATGCTGATTTTATTTTTAAAAAACATTACTGTGGCAAATTCAAATATTCAGCATTCTCAATACATAAGAATTAATGTTGCCAGGTGTAATAATATCTTTCCAACCTATGTAATGTACATGTTTTTACATGTATGTACATGTATGTACATGTTTTTAGATTTATAATTTGGTAATATCCCTTCCGTTAAACATCCAGCTTGTATGATCTCTTTTATCACTTAGCGAAAAAATACTTAAACATTTTGATTTCCTATAATTTATCTTTTAGTGTGTAAAGTACAATATTCAAGTGCTGATATGGATGAAAAAATATCTTTCACTCTATCTGAGTTTCCAAAACCTACAAATTAATACTCATGTAATTATTTTTAAAAATCATGGACACTGCAAATAATTAAGTCCAAAATAATTAAGCCCAAAACAAGACCCTGGAACAAGATTCTAGTCCATTCAATGGCTAATTCTTAATCTGAAACCTACAGCTAATATCTCTATACAGCAGCTTACGTGACTTAAACTGAGAAACACAGCTCACATTATGGCACAACAAAAAAGACAACATAAATAAAGCCACTGATTTTTAACCCAATGGTGTCTGAGTGTTTCATAAATATCAGCATCCATGATATGAGAATACATCTCTATTATCATTTTATGCATAGGCAGCTGAAGCAAAAGGATTTGGGAACATGGGGTAAAAGAAGATAAGGCGTCTCACATTAAGCAAAAATAAATTGTGAAATGCTTTCTATCAGAGCTCTCATTTGGAATACATGAGAACAGAGATTAATTTCTCTTTTATTTTGAACTAATAGTTTGAACTAACATTATTCCATGTTGATCTAAAAGGAATTGGTCTCTAGACTTTCTTGTAGAGCTTTCCCCTTTTCATAGGCAAGTTTAGCAGTTATTGAATCACTCAGAGACAGAAAAACTTGTATGTGCTCAGGAGCTATTGTCCTACACTGTAGTGAGAATGACCTTGGCACAAACTCCTAGTCAGAGACAGGACACAATTGAACATTGTTTTCTCATGTCTTTTGTGAATTCTTCTTTGTAAAGACCTTTAACTGTTCAAAGCAAATTAATATTGACTACAGTAGTTCTTAGCAAAGTTCAGTCTACCACAGATCAGACAGCAGCATCTCACTCTGGATATTCAGAAAATTTAGAGGTGTGAACTATGTCTGAAGGAAAGGACACGAAAGTGCTTAAGTCTCCAGTTGTCTTCATCACTCAATGACTTTTTTTTTCCTAGAGTTTTCTTCATAAGCTATAAAACTTCTTATTAAAAAAAATAAAACAACAAACCAACAACAAAAAACAGGAGGAAAGATTCAACTTGCTTCAATTGATGTCCTTTATGACTGCTTTTCCTGTGGTGTTAAGGAAGCGTCATGGTAAATGAGAGAATTTTGGCATACAAATCAGGCATTTTTAGAGTTTGAAATTAAAAATCTGCTCATCTGAAGTTGCAAAGTTCAGGGTATTTTAATCTATGAATTATAAAGAATGGAAAGAATTAACTTTGAAATAAAACTGTGTTTACCTACAAAACTCTAGGGTTCTGAAAACTTTTGGCCCAGTTAAAAAAAAAAAAAGGCAAAATGAAATGTTTAAACCACATGCACAGAACCACTGGTTCAAAAACTTTGCAGTATTTTTCAGTCATAAGTCATAACCTATTTTTCTTTTCCTAGTATGCTGCATCTTTTAAATATATGCTTCATTTCTTAGTCATCTGGCCCTGTCCCATGTTGGAATTTTTCCCTGCTGTTAATTAGAGGTGACTATGATTTGATTAATCTCAAACATGTGTTATATATGCACACTATGGAAAACTGTATTCTATATTTTCTACTTTAAACATTTTTGAGTGTAATGGAAACAAGCCAAACATTTTTTAAGGACCTAATCTTATCTTAATGAACAATATGGATATGATCAAAATAAGACATTCTAATCCATTTAAAGTGTTAAAAGTTCACAGAAATATGCACTAATCATGTACAGTATTTATCAGTGTAATACAAACGAGGTTTCAAACGCATACCACCTGAGCATCATTGCTATCTGTAAATCTGAAATTCTCTGCATTTAAACAAAGGTTTGTCACAGTTTGACAACATTCTTTACCTGACCTCACATTGTTGGTATGTTACCCGTGTAGACATTTTTTGAAGACATTAGCCATATTTTTTTATACCTAAAGAGATAGCAGTCAAGGATGGCTACAACATTTCCTTACGATTTTACACAGCTCTTGGTATTGAAAGATCTTTAGTGACTAGAGTGCCAACGTAAGGTTTTTTTTTTTTTAGGACAGGATTATTCATATTTTAAATTTTGGGGTTAGTAATTATACAGTTATAAAAGAAAAAAACACTATATAAGGAAGGCTAAGCCTATGATTAAATATTGTCTTGGTTTATTAGCATCTGTAAAGACCACTACTAAATACAAAGTTTTGAATACTTTATGTCACATTAATATAAGTGCCTATGCATTTTTGTGCAAATAAAAGTACTGTGAGTATCAACAAAAGTTCACTAAAAGATTTCCTCCAGCTATTCAAAAGAGAATATTTTTTAAAAGTTAAGTATAACAATTTTAGTTTTTAAAAATGGCAATTATTTTATTTGCTGGTTCTATTTTTTTTATGTAGAACTCCATTTTTATTAATATACAGCCTCCAGTGGTAAGTGAAATATAATTCCAATTAATTTTTCCTACAGCTGTATACAAATCAATAACTGTAAGAATCCCAGAGGAAAAGCATGTGGTATGGCCCTCCAAGTTCCTAATGAATGCAAATAAGCTGACCTTTCTTTGACAACTATGAATATGGTTTTCACAATTTTACCATTGAAATTGCTGTAATCAGCAATTCATACAGCAAAAATTGAGCCAATAGTGCTTGTAAATAATTATGCATTACAAGGAGGTGCATGGAACAGTTACCATAGTGAACAAACTTCGTGATTTTGGGATTCAGTTACTCTAAAGTAATTTTTCAAAAAAGATCTTCCAAGAGAACACAAATGCTCACTTTACTTTTTTTCATTTTTTATATATTTTCTATATCCTTGAAACACTCTAGTTTTAGTGTTCTTTTTTATTGTTTAAAATACAAATACTGTCACCCCTTGAATTATTAATTTCTAACAATAACACCATTTTTATGGGTAGGATAATGAGCCTGAAAGTAAAGGAAGATTACAGTCAAAAATAAAGAAGAAAGAAGGATTCTTCTTTTTAAAGGGGGAATATATCCATGAAAAAGCAGTGTTTCTCATACAATGATATAATAAAACAGTGAATGAAAACAATATCTTTGAAACAATGAGCTACTGTAGTACTTCCACCTCTAGTATTTCTTTCTCACAAATACTCTTTGAATAGTGCTGAAAAAATTAATGTATAAATAAAATATATTTTTAACACCTATTTTAAAATTAAAATCCCCTACAAGTTTAGGAAAAACTGAAATTTGAAGCACTTGCATTACAGCATTGTAGTTTCCACAGAATAATTAAAATGTCTGCAAAAATAGTATTTCAAATAGATCTGAAGAAATAGCACTTACATTAAACATGCTAATTAAGGTGCGTGTTGATCTTTGAAAAAACCAAAGAGATCAAAAAAAGAGAAACAATACAATATTCTGGTTCATTATTCCTATTCATCAAAAACTTGAAATACATATGGCTGGAAAGTAGTAGCCTCAACTAAGCACCATACTAATTAAGAAGATTAAAATTCCTCTTGTTTTGAAGACAGAGGTTACTGAATTCTTAGAACTAATTTCATTAAAATCATTAGTTATATTTTTGGGTTTTTCAAGAAATAAATTTCTAATTTAATAGTCTTTGAATGCTCAAAGATTATAACAGGATATCAAATAATACTATGCTCATATAATATGTGTGATATTTTAAAAGATTGGTCCTTTCTTGATGACATTTCCTCAGGATCTCTACTCTCATACTCGTAATTCTTTCATGTTCAGAATGAATCCCTGCTACCTCTCACTCAATATTGATCTTCAAGGCATTTCTTCCAATCCTCTCCCCAGTGTGGTCACTGAACAGTATAAAAGTTCAATAGGAAGATCAGCTGCTCATCCACTTTTTGCTAAAGCAATTTGTATTATGGATTTATTTTAGCAGTCTACAGTGGCAGTTGCTGTTTTTACTATTTAAATGCTTTGATTATCTGACCTTGCTTACTTTATCTTTTTAAGTGCTGTGCATGGGCTTTAAAGTTGATCAATAAGTGGGGATTCCTCCACCACATTATGTTGAAATCAATCCTGATTCAGACTATTTGTATTTCACTCTTATGAGTCCATCTGTCTTTCTTAATTTTATATTCTCTTTTCTTAAATAATTTTGTCTGCCACTGCGAATACTTACTGTCAGGTAGATTTCCATTGCAATCAATTCAGCTTTTCTCAGTCATAACTAAAGTGTCTGGGAAGACACAAATGTATAGGATCATATCCTATTCTTGAACAGATAATAGGTTTTTGGTTTTGTTTTTTTTTTTTTTTTAAATATTTGTGCCATCAAAAATGTCAAAGTCAATAAACACAAATTTTTATTTACTTAAAGTCTCACTTTTTCCATTAATAGTTAGAAATTAAAAATCAAACTAAATGGCACAAGCTTATTAAAATACTTCAGATTTGCAATTTCTCTTAGAGAAAAAGATACAGTAATGGAGTCAAGCAGCCTTCAGCTATGACATAATAAACCGTAGAGTTCTCTGATTAAAACTGGGAACCATAATTAGTCCAGAATTTTTGTAGTGTAAAAAAAATGCTCTAAGAAGCATTTTGTTATATTTTGCATCTAATTTATTAAATAAACATTTAAAACGTTTCAAGTTTTTTACTTCTTAAAAGTTTTTAAATTTGCCTTGCCTAATACATAATGAAAAGGTTACCACAACTGTAAGAAGCCTTAGCATGGATATGTCAAAATAGAAAAGGAGAAAGAAACTAAATAGAAAATCTAGAAATTCAGTTAACATGCTATGCAGGGGATTATCTACCTAGAACATATAAAACTTACTGAAATACTACTCTGATCTTATTTAACATCTCCCCATAGGTTGAGAAGAGGGAATACCATTTCCCTGTTCTTTAAGTAAATCACACACACAAACACTAATTTAGATTTCTATTAAATTAACCTAAATTAAAATACAGTCAGATGTTCCAGAGATTTCCTGTAATCTTTATATCATAATTCACTATTTTTATAATACAACATCACAACTACAAAACAAAATTATAAGTGATCCTTAAAAAAGTTTTCATCTTCAATCTTGCAAGCTTGTGAACAGCTTTTCACATGTTCATAGGGTAATTGGTTTCACAAAACTGTGAAATTGTGCCTTGCATTCACATATGTTTGAAAGATTGGAGCCTAGGATGCCATTAAAATCTGATACTACTATTAATCAGTTTGCTAAATAATATATTAATTTTCCATGCATAGGAAGAAACTTACACACTTCAAATTTTCTAGTTCTTCACCTGATTGAGACTATTTCTACTTTATCCAGGACCAGTGAACACTGAGGTCTTGAGAAAGTTGCTACTTATCCTCTTTCTTTGATGTTGTTATTCTTACCTTTAAGTCCTCCACATTTTTCCTGATTCTTTTAAACAAAATAGGAATTATTCACTCATAATTTTGACAATGGCAAACAAAGTGAACTTTTTGCGATGGATGGGATAGCTTCTGCCACAGTTGTAGCTCCATATGGTGCACACCATCATGTCTCTGATGAGAGGGGAAGGACAAAAGGAAACATGACCACGAATATCTTAAGCATTGTTATAATTAGAGAATGTTAATAGCAACACAGCATAGAGAAAGTATTGGGATGACAGACATTTAAATCATATTAGGACCAGTGATGATGGGGTGGTGAATATTTAGCCTACAAGGCATTATTAAACTTATGTCAAAAACATGGTTCACATGAAAGAGCATAAAATAACTAATAAAAAACAGCCACTAAAGGAATAAAAGGGATGAGGATTTTCACTGGTAATTTTCTAAGTGCATGAAAGAGAAATGGCTTAGGAATCTAATGTATAAAGTAACCCATACTAAAGAAACCAGCAAATATGCAACAGTTCTTTTCACAATGGCACAATGCCGGTTTTTGTTCTTTTCTGAAAATTAATAGTACCAGAAATGAAAAAAAAAAAAGTTTTTTGAGATTTGTTTCTATAAGACTTCAGTACATCTACAGATTTGGTTTTTTTTTTAATTATTAGTAACTGTACAGAAATCCAGTCCTCTCAGTAATCCTATAAGCAACTTTAGTTAATGCAGGATGTCACTCCTGAAAATGAATCAGATTTTTCTGGTAATTCCTTTCAGATTTTCAAGTGAACATTTTGTCTTCCCCTTTTAAAATTTCACTAACTAATAAAAGCATAGATTTCATTATGGGGCTGTTCTGGTTTTCCTTTTAAGCAGTTCTGGAATTTGTGGATGTAAAGAGGAGGGCTGCTTTTGCCAGAAACTTATCCATTTAAAAATAAGAATGAAAATGTAAAGGAGAAATAGAATTACTAGAAGATGTTGCAAATAGCATCTAATGGGGGGTTAAAGAAGATGTGCAACTTGTTCAATACTTACTAACATCACTTGTGAAGATTTTTCATTTTATTGTGACAGCAGAGGGGAAATTTAAAAGAATTCACTACACCAAATATTATGCATTTCCACGGAGCAAAACTAAAAAAAGACAAGTCTGTACTGTTTCTCTCAGGTGGGTAAATGTTAAAAGAGAAGAATCCAAGTTTCATGATGCAGCAGCACAAAGCTGGGAAGTGAAAATTATGTTGCAGCAGAGTCCTGAAAATATGACTGTAAAAGTTAATCAATAAAATGTCTATTCCTGTCTATTCACTAGAGGCCCCAGCTGCATAGCTTCACACAATCGATACTACAAATTATTACGATTTCCAGGTTCCCACTGGACATTCCGAACAAATCTTTCAGGTGTAACAGGCTTATACTGGGGGGAGGCAAGTAGGGTGGAGGGCTGGGGAGTGGGACTGGGGTTGTGGTTTCCTCAGGTTTATTTCATCCAGGATAAATATGCAACAAACAAAGCCTGTGACTTCTAAAAACTTTCAGTTGCTTCCCTATGAAATAAGTGTATTAGGGGCACTCTGTGAAATTAGCAGAAAATTATTTTTCCCTGTTTAAAAATAAATTCTTTTATCCTGTTTAATTAATGAATATAAGGGTTGCTTATTGTTTTTATGTCCTAGTCAACCGTTTCCTTTTTTCACCACTTTCATGACAAAATAACTTCTAACAAGGACTTCACAACAAGGAAATAAAAGCATAGAGAAATGAACCTTTCCCCTCAAAGGCTATACAACAGCTATAGCAGAATCTCAGGACTCAGTATAGTTTTAAGTGACCAATTTATGCTGTGCTGTATTTTTCTTTGTATGGTCCTGTGCTCTCGCCTTGATACCAGCTGCATTTGTCAGATTCACTAAGGAGGAAGGTAAGAAAAGTCCAGGAATGTATGACTTTGAATAAGTCAGCACCAAAGGGATGCTGCTTTATGACACATGCAGTACCCTTCCTAGTGACTAAATATAACCCTTGTGACATTCCCTGTCCCAAAATACCCAGGAGACAGAGATCCATTGTTCTTTCTGTTTCCCAAGGAACAGAACAGAGCAGATACTGGCTGGCACAGAATTACTGTTTTCAGGTACACAATATGTTTTTTTAAAGGGAAAATTCAATATTTAAATGACTTTGTTGTTAATTTCTTCGATTTATCAGTTCCATTTTGCTAAGCCTATTGTTTTGAATTTGCAGTTTTAATTTTTCAGTTTCAACATATAATTTGGTTACTGTAATCCTGCAGCGATGCATGAGAGTACTTTTAAAAAGCAATGGTATGCAAAATAAAGTCAAAATTTTACATAAGAATAAATAAAAATAGTTTTGATAATCTATAGAGCTAAGGAAAGGTTTTCCTTAATCAAATTTTATTCTGTTCATGTGCTGAAGTAACAAACTTCCAAAGTCACTGAACAAGTGTAAAAAACACAAGAAAACAAAGGTCGGTTTGTTAATAATTTGTGTATGTGAAGAGATTCATTCAAGTTTTGTTTGTTCATATAAGGTATAAAAAAATCTAATAAAAAGTCCTTCTGAAAAAATCTTTTAATGATTATTATTTGGCCTTCTATTTCAACCCTAAGGAAACTCATTTCAGTAAACTTTTGCAAAATTCCTGTTCTCTCAAAAGCTATATTTCATGACACAATCAATCAGCTACAGCTGGGAGTTTCAATTCCACTTCCCCCCTCCTTCCCTCCCCCCCCCCACTAAGTTACCACAATCAGTAGTCCTAGAAGTTGGTATCCTTTTTATTTACAAAGAACTATCTACAAGATTAGGCATTACATGGCATTTTGTAAACTGAGGAACAACTTCAAATGGTTAAGAAAACCCACTATGGCAAAAGATTCAAGCTCTGTTAGGAAAGTAAATCAGTGACAGTGTTTTCCCTAGAGAAGTACTAGTAATGTCTTTAGAGATATAACTACAGGTTGAAAACCACCAAGCTATTTTATTTAAAGAAATGAAGACACATTACTGAAGACAGTGTTTCTTCCATGAAGCTTTTCCCAGTCTTCAGCATAAATATTAACTTAAAACATTTGAGCTGAAGAACGGATGAAGTTCCAGTCTAAAAGTCATTTACACTAAGAGTGTATAATATTTTGCATTAGATACGTGATGTTTGTTGCATCTGAATTTAGCAAGTCTTCCTCAGAAAACATTTGCTGAGGTAATATTTTATGCTTGCTACAAATCTGAGATAAAGCATTTAGCTCTAAATGTTCAATCCACCTCCAAATGAACAGACTTTCTTTCTGCAGCCAAATTATCTTGTATAAAGTGTTCATCATACTCTATGATATTACGAAACGGCTTGAAATTCAGTCTCTGTATATAGGGATTGCTTAATGCAACATAACTTTAATAAGAAGAGAATGACTGTATGAAAAAAGTATCAACTAAGAGAGTAATTTTTATCATAGTCTGAATCTCAAGAACTCTAAAAATGAATCACTTTGTGGCTCAATATAAAATATAGCTTATGTTAAGCTAAATTATAAAATCTATTTTTTTGAACATTGTTATTTTTTGATAAAATCCTAAGACCTAGCCTTCAATCTAATAGATACTAAATTTGACTGGTTAGAACAGAAGTACTTTTTTCAGTATAAACTCTCTTAAAGTATGCAGTTTGTATTTTTTCCTTTATGTTAAAAACTTCATTATGCCTTGCTATTGTGACTAAAAGTTCAAACACCAAATTTTCTTTAATTTGGTAGCCTCTTGCTTAGAGGCAGCTTCTCTAACAAAAAAAAAAAAAGAAGACAATAAGACCCATATGTAACCTTTGGTCTCTAAAAAGAGGAAGATGAGAATACCATTAACAGATAGGTAATAAACAATTACACATACTATTCTACTTCAACACTACAGAATATTAATTTTAAAAATAAACCAGACTCCTACTAATAGTACTTTTCAACACTCAATTTTTTAAGTGCAGGACATATTTTAAAACATACATTAATTGATCATTTAGATTTAATAGTTTATTCAGTAGAGTTACAGAACACATTTACACTGCATCGTACCTGAGAGAAACCATGAATACAGTACATATTAAAAGGATTTACTGCTGACTTTAATGTCTTTTGTTTCTCAAATACCAAAAAATAAGTAACTCACTTGTAATCACTAATTTCTTCTTCAGAAGTTAGAATATGTTTTCTCAAGGTCTTCAGCTCTCCGTCTGTGATTTTCTACTGTTCTGTTCTTGGCGAACTGTTTCTGCTATTTGCTCACTTAGCTGCTCTTGAGTTGCTTTCAAGCTGGATTCCATTAGAAGAAGTTTTTCATCTTGACTGGCAAGTTCTTTGCCTGTAAGTTAAAGAAAAAAAAAAAAAAAAAGAAAGCTTTGCATTTTAAGCTCAAGCAGAGCGATATTTTTGTTTTAAATGCAATGCAGTGCAACCCTCAGTAAGAGCTGGGCAAATACTGTTTTCAGGAGAAGAGCATCATTCTGTTCCCAAATCTTGAGAGGAAAATATGTTATAAATCTATTAAGAGCTGGCTTAAGTCTCTTTCATTGTATTACAGTAAACTTAAATAAAGAAACTTGGATTCAATATTCTGCAAACATTTAAACTGCTATCAGAGCTTACTGTATACATGCACATCCAGTATTTCGTTCCTTCTGAAGGAATCACCTATTGCCTTTGTATTTTGCAGCGTAAGTCAATCTAGAATTAAAAATCACAGTTTTGAAAATAAAGCAGCTTTTATACCATTTAACAATAGTAACATGTACAATTTAAGCTTGAAGTCTTCAATTTCATTTTATTTTTTCATGAATTACAGAGCCCATGCATAGTAAAAACCCGTTCTTTTCCAAGGTCATCCAATAGATGGCAATCTTTCCTTAGTCCAAAAGAAACCATAGCCGTGCACTGCCAGCTCTCAGAAAAATAAGTGATTTAAGACAAAGACATTTTTCCTTTGTTCTTTGTTGACCATTTTCCTAAAAGATATATGTACATAGGCTTTAATTTAAATATTTAGCCCTTAGTATGTGCACACGTGAGTTTGTGTTAGTGTGCAGGTGTACTTGTT